>NC_138771.1:37737003-37783503 GCF_965119305.1 Pelophylax lessonae | reverse complement strand
TGAACAGAGACATTGATGGAGAGATGGATGGATGGGTAGAAAGATAGATATATGGACAAATTGATGGACGGACAGGCAAACCGATAGTAAAGCCTCGTACACATGCACCGATTGTCGGCCGACCGATCGGCCCTCTTTTGTCCAGTGTTGGTTGAAATGTGCTCTAGACTGCACACAAATTTTGTCGGCCAACAACAACCAACTGCAGAAGTGATGTCATGTTCTGGTCTACTTTTCGTGTGTTTTTTCTTCTCTGAGCATGCCCAGTCTTGATCATCACATTTTTGTCGGCCGAAATCTGTACTGACTGAGGAACGTTCTGCTGACGGCCAACAAAAATTTTATAGCATGCACACCAGATTTTGTTCGGCTGAAAAGTCACAGTGGGTTGTCTGAAGCATCATACTAACAAGCCGACGATCGGACGTTGGCCAAAAATTTATGGCCAACAATTGCTGCGTGTGTACGGGGCTTAAGATTGGCAGATGCAAAGCTAGATAGACAATGGATAGATGGGTGGACAGAGACATTGACAGTCAGGCAAATGGATGGATAGATAAACAGAGACATTGATGGAGGGATATATGGATGGACAGATGCAAAGCTAGATCAATATATAGATGGACAGACAAATGGATGGGTGGACAGAGACATTGACAGAAAAATGGATGGGTAGATTGAATGCTGTATTCAATGTATCGTCTAATGACTTATAAAATGCGTTCAATCACAACTGCATTCAAAGGACAAAAAAAATAACTTTTTATTTTATGTGAAATCCTAATAACCTAAAAGTTGCAGTATGTAGTAGAAAACTCACGCAGGGTGTGGTCACTTTGAGTGATGATCTGCAGCGTCCAGGCACTCCGCAGCGAGCCTCTGACTCCATGCAGCTTCCTATTAGAAAGTTGGAGATTTTGATGTAAAAAGCTCATTACCAATCGATTGGTATTGCGGACATTATTTTAACATTGTGTCATTCTGCTCTACAACATCATGATGCTCCAAACATGATGGATTGGCTTTAACCTGCATTAAACAAGAAAAAAAAATGTAAAGAAATAGGCTGTAAATCCTTGCGCTACATAGTTACCTTTTTTTGTCATTACCCTACATAGTGTTAAAACAGATCAAATCTGAAGCAAAACTAGATAAATTAGCTGGTTTAGAGATATTAAAGAAAGGTAGATGTGGGAAAATCTAAACATGTTGGAAAGACTTTTAGCCTAGCTTTGGTTGTAAACTGGAATGCCTGGATGGCGCAAGCTTTCCTGTTGTTGACTATAGAAGAGGGCTATAATGCTGGCTTATTACAAGGAGGACAGTCAAATGAGGTCTTCTAGCGCACCTGTAGACTTCTCCCCACAGATCCGTTGTCTGACCCCTCCTGTTGGCCTCCGTTGTCCAACTAAACAATGGCCAGATTCAGAGACTGTCATTTATATTTATGGGGACTTGTAGATAATCTGTGTCCCACTTGTTGTTGCCTCCTGCTGTTGTGGAAGTTCTAGATCTATTAGATGATGCTGAGGTTTGTAGTTCCTCTGTAACCCAGAGAGCCACGTGTTGCCTCTACATTGCCCATGTTTTTCTTTGAACTGGCTAGCATGCGATTCCTCTTGACCACTATTGGCCTCCATTGCCCAACCAGATAATGACCAGATCCAAAGACTTTCGTGTACTCTATGTCAGTGGTCCTCAACCCTGGCCTACAGGGCCCACTAACAGGCCAGGTTTGCAAGGTAACTGAAATACATCCCAGGTGATATCATTTGCTGCTCAGTGATTGCAGTCCTCTAGTCTGCATCTCCCCAAGGTAATACTTAAAATCTGGCCCTGAGGACCGGAGTTGGGGACCACTGCTCTATGTCAATGGGAACTTGTAGACAATCTGTGTCCCTCCTGCTGTTGTGGAAGCTCTGGTTCTATTAGAGCATGCTGTGATTTGTGGTTTGACAGAACCCAGAGTCCAAAAAATGTTGCCTCTACGTAGCCCATATGTTCCTCCAACAGGCTAGCATGCAATTCCTCTTGACAGCTTTTGTGCCTCCGTTGCCCAACCAGATAATGACCAGATCTAGAGGCTTTCCAGTAGGGACTTGTAGACAATCTGTGTTCCTCCAGCTGTTGCCACCTGCTGTTGTGGAAGTGCTGGCTCTGTTAGACCATGCTGAGATTTGCAGTTCCTCAGAACCCAGAGACCCACATATTGCCTCCCAGGTACCCCATGTTTTCCTCCAAACAGGCTAGCATACAATTCCTGTTGACAGCTATTGGCTTTCATTGCTTACTCTTCTATTGGCATCCATTGGCCAACCAGATCATGGCCATATCCAGAGACTTTCATGTACACTAATGGGGACCTGTAGACAGTCGGTGTCCCTCCTGCTATTGTAAAAGCTCTGGTTCTATTACAGCATACTGTGAATTGCAGGTCCACAGAGCCTAGAGACCCACATGTTGCCTCTAGGTAGCCCAAATGTTCCTCCAAAAGGCTAGCATGCAATTCCTGTTGACAGCTGTTGGCTTCCATTGCTGACTCTTCTATTGGCCTCCATTGCCCAACCAGATCATGGCCATATCCAGAGATTTGCATGTACATTAATGGGGACCTGTAGACAGTCTGTGTCCCTCCTGCTGTCATAAAAGCTCTGGTTCTAATAGAGCATGCTGTGAACTGTAGTCCCACAGAACCTAGCCACGTGTTGTCTTTAGGTAGCCCATGTCTTTCTCCAACAGGCTAGCATATGATTCCTGTTGACAGCTATTGACTGGATTTTTCCTGCAGCTAGCTCTGAAGGATGGTTTGGAAACAAGTTGCCTGTGTTTGCCGCTCGCTGTATTGTGTGTTTTGCAGTTTTTCACAATTACAGTAACAGGCCAAGACCACTAATTCGATACTAAGCTGTAATCACATTACAGCTGTCAAGAATTGCTTCTGGGTGCATTTTCTTACCATTGACACTGCTGCGGCACGTTATCCATGTTGGAGAAAAGCAAATTCATTATACAGTGATTAAACACTCCCATAACTAGTTGTGTGGCCTGGTTCATACTTCCACCTCTGATGACACCATATGATGGAGACACCTGTTTCTAATATTCCGACAACTGGGCAAAGAATAGAAATGGAATAATAAAATTTAAGGATTTAGGTTATTAATAAAATGTAACGTCCTACAGTATATGCAGCGCTTTTACATACAGTATATCTATTGTATGTTCACATCAGTCCCTGCCCTCAAGGAGCTTACAATCTAAGGTTCCTAACTCACATTCTTACATACACATACTAGAGCCAATTGCCTGCCAGAATATCTTTTTATCTATCTATTTCTTATCTATCTATGGAGTGCGGGAGGAAAACCAGAGTACCAGGAGGAAACCCGCACAGGGAGAACATGCAAACTCCAGGCAGGTATGTTGTGTTCGGGATTTGATCCGACGACCCCAGTGCTGCTAGGCAGAAGTGCTAGAATATTTGTGGCGTTTAGGCTCCATTCACATATAGGCATCTCGGATCGCGGGCAAAATTGCTGCAATTCTGCCTGGGATCCCAAACCATTCAAGTCGCGGGACGCCCCTGTGCGATTCCTGTGACTTGCAATGGCACCCCAAACGCGGCGTGATTTTTCTGCGCTTGTCGACTGATGAATCCCAGTAAATGTGGGCAAACAAAAGCGCAGGACGCCTGTCGCCCAAAAGAAGTTCTTGTACTTTTTTTTGGGCGACGGGTGTCCCGCGATTTGTCTGGTGACAATCGCTGCAAAATCACGCCGCGTTTGGGGTGCCATTGCAAGTCACGGGAATCGCACGGGCGTCCCGCGACTTGCTATGGTTCGGGATCGTGGGCAGAATCGCGGCAATTCTGCCCGCGACCTGAGACGCCTATGTGTGTCGAGATCGTGGGCAGAATCGCGGCAACGATTGAGACGCCTATATGTGAATGGAGCCTTAAGGTGCATCCATTGGCAGCCGAGGTTTCTATGCTGAGAGCGCTCACTGCATGTTTCAAAGACAGCTCTTGGTTTATAGTAATGGTTGGGAGCTGGCCAGATCGCCTCCAAATTTGGTGACCCCTGTGACAACCTATCACAGTGGTTAGTTAATCGCCTGGTTCTTCCTGCACCCCAGACACAAATACTAGTGATCGACCGATATCATTTTTTTTAATGCCGATACCGATATTTTGGTCATCGGATATCGGTATCGGCCGATATTTTTGGAAATGTAAAAAAAAAAAGTTGTTTTTATTTTTTTTCTAAAGGTACTCTTTTGGAGGGATCTATGAGTCTAAAAGACCCCAAACCCCTTCTCGGCACCAAAAAGCATTCAAAACGCCAACTTTGGCTGTTTTGAATGCTGTCAGTTTTTTTTAATTCGGCGCCGAGTACCCGGAAGTGATGTCATGACATCACTTCCTGGTTTTTTACATGGAGGGGCAGTACACCGGGTCTTCTCTTCGGCAGCAGCGGTGGTGGAGGTAGGATGCCTGGTTCTCCCGGTGGGACGGGAGACCAAGGTGAGCTACGGAAGGCGGCGGGAGGGGGGGGGGGGACGTCCCCTCCCTCTCCTTGTAATGACAGCCGAGTGGCTTCTCAGCCGCATCAGTTGTCATTACAAGTCAGCCGAACGTTGGCTATGGATGCCGGTACCGGGGTGATGCCTCTAGCTGCAGGCATCACTCTGGTACAGCACTTTTCTGAAATATTGGCAATATCGGTAAATCCAAAGGCTGATTCCGATATATCGGGGAAAATGCATATCGGCCTCCGATTTATCGGTGTTGCCGATAATTGGTCGATCCCTAGTAAATACCCTGGGTGCTGTGGCTGGGTGGGGAAGGGTTAATGTTGTTCTAATAACTTTTTAAAAAATAAACTGGATTTCAGGCAAGATCAACTGTTTTTTTTTTTTTTTTTTTGCAGTTCTCAAACAGATCCAACAAAACACTTTATGATATATTAAACAGACTAAAAAGGAGCAAATACGAGAAGTTCGTTGTTAGGGTTTGCATATATTTAGAGCAAAACTCCAGCCACAAGTAACACAGGGTTGCCAGTCGTCAGTAAATTTAGGAAATTTTAGTCCAGTAAATTTTAGTTTGTAAAAAATTTGTTTTTTTTCTTATTTTTTTTACAACTGTCTGTAAATATCAGAGGCTGATAATTTGTCATGCTTTGTAAACAGGCAATGTATTTGTTCTTGGTATTGTCATTGTTTCCATATTGTGTTTTATACTGTTTAAATATTGGTTGTCTTAGGCCCCTTTCACACGGGGCGGATCCGCTCTGACGGACTCCGCTTGCTCAACGGGGGAGCAGTCCGCTGATCCCCACTGATCCCCGCTGAGCAGGCAGATGACAGGTCCGACTTCACTCACTGTGCAGAGATGGACCTGTCAGAGTCCCGCTCTCCTCCCTGGGGGATCAGACGAAAATGGACATGTCCATTTTCCTTCAAACCGACCGGCTGGAGGGATGGCAAACGTATCGCCTTATGTTTGTTTTCAGAAGGTCTTGTTGGATCGGATGCCAGATGAGTATCGGAGGACATCCGCCACCCCATAGAGGTCAATGGGTGGCCCAATCGGGTCCCCCTGAAAAACTGACAGGTGGACCCGATCAGTCCGATCGCGCGAAAGGGGTCTTCATTTTTAATAGGAGTTCTGTCGTTTTTCAGGTTGTAAGTAAAAAATGTGCTCCGTCAGTGAATTTTCAATGTTTTGTCAGTAAAAAATGGCAACCCTGAAATAACATGCTAGCCCATTAAAAGCACAAAACCAGCTTATGCTGCCATATTCAGCTTTAAAGCGTAACTCCACTTTTGTTGATTTAAAAAAACATTCCCCTCTGGGTGATCTCTGTACATTACAAGGATTATAACATTTGTTGCAGATTCCTACCTTTTATTATTCTGAAGAAATCATTGTTTGTTCCTCTGTGCTGAGTGGGTCTAATGGGAGTGTTTTCATAATTATCTATCAGCTGTGGCAGCTGCTGAGCTCTTATGAGGAAATCTGCTGGGCCTGCATCCCTTTAGACGTGTTCCTATTGGGAGTATCTCACCAAAAATGACATTTCTGTTGCAGGGGATGCCAGAAATCTGACTTGTATTTTAGTGCAGACTTCTGGGAAAATTGGTGAGCCAATCACACAAGCAGGAAATGTTTCTGGGGGTGTGGTCAGTATACATTCTGTGTTCAGAACAGAGTAGCCATATTGTATTGCATTTTCGGAACATTAGAACAGCTGCAGATTGAAAAGGAAAGGTCATTTTTACTCAATTTCAATATGATTTGTGTCGCAATTGTATACGCTATATTGTTTCTATATTTGCGGATTTTTTTTTTCCCCATGAAAGTTGAGTTACCCTTTAAAGTGGTTGTAAATCTCAGACATGAAATATATACAAAGCATATCCCTCTATAGTGTGTACTTGTCTCAAACCAGAGCACTAAGTGGCATTTCTGTCTGCTGTCTCATTCCTCTATCAGCATGAGTCACTTCTGACAAGTTTTCCTGACACAAGGAGAAAATGGTGACAGGAGAGGGACCTCCAGCTAATTGACAGCCTTAGCTTGTTTCCCTATCGGTGCATCCCTATCTTGTGTCATGTCCACAGTCTCTGACTATCCCCTTTGGCTATATCATACTGTGCGTCTGCTGCCTTTTACATTTAATATTCACTGAATTTTATGTACAGCCTTTGGGTGATGCCAGAGCCGCAATCGAGCCCCCCATATTGAGAAAGGTGACCTCCACTGGTGTAGATGAACTGCTAGAACCTCAGATTTCATCCTAAAAGTAACACTAAACAATATCCTTATTCTCCAAAATAATCTATACCAATCCACTGCTTAATGGTATCGAAATCTATTTTTCTTTATGTTGTTCTTTTCTGTGTTTATTTACCTCCTTGTAATGTCTCCCATGAGCTCCTGAACCTCTCCTTTTCACTCTCACTTCTGTCCAGTGGTGGCCCGTTCATTGAGGGCGCGGGGGCACCGCCACCTCTAGCCATGCGTCCAGCCCCCTAATCTACATGCAAGGGACCGGACACATGGATTCCAGTGGGGTTTTTTTTTTTGTAAGCACCCGATTAGAGCCAGAGGCTCTAATAGGCTTCAAAATAGGGAGGGCCCGGGCGCGGAGCACTGCGCCCTGAGCCCACCCAGTTATGTGACAATAGCAAATGAATATTCGCTATTGCCACACTGATTCTCCTCCCTGCCAATCAGGAAGCCGGTCCCTCATGAGACCTGTTTCCCGATTGGCCGAAAGGAGAAGGCATGCTATTGGCCAAGAAGGAGGGAGGAGACGGCCGCCGAGAAGGAACATGAAGGAGCCTGAGGGGGAAGCCACCGCCTGTCATTCCGGAGAAACAAGGTAACTAGACTGACTGACCTGACCTGCGAGAGATGTGGTGGTGCAGGCTGGAGTGATATGGGGGATGGCAGGTCTGTCTGCGGCCCCCCTCCCCCTGACCGATGGACCACAAGCCGCCACTGCTTCTGTCTCTTTGGAACATATTTGTTTCGGTGATGTACATTGCTCTATGCAAACAGAAGGAGCAGTGCTACTACCCATACTGCTCACCAATAAACGAGCTTCCGGGTGGCCAATCCATAGCCGTTTAACTGAGTACATATGTAGAAAGATGATCCGCACACCGGTAGTTGTTCGTAAAAAAAATCTTCATCTTTATTCAGGACCCACAGAACACAACTGCTGATGAGATCAGGTGACGTGTTTCAGCCTATAAGGCCTTAGTCTTTTAGCCTATAAGGCCTTAGTTATGACTGAGGCCTTATAGGCTGAAACACGTCAACTGGTCTTATCAGCAGTTGTGTTCTGTGGGTCCTAAATAAAGATGATTTTTTTTAAGAGCAACTACCGGTGTGCGGATCATCTTTCTACACTGCTCTATGCACACCACACATCCCAAAGTCCATCTCAGGAGAGAGCAAGAGAGGGTGACCATAGCCACCCTCTTACAGGAATTTTAGATCACAACAGAAAAAAAGGAATTTGGAGAAGACTGAGAGCAATAGAAGAGACTTTTTTGAGTTAAGAATACATACTTGAATAGAATTTAGTGTCACTTTGTCTATGAGCAATTCTTCATATTTGTATATCTGAATTGTAGGGACTTGGTGGACACTTGCAGGCTTATTTGGATGTTGTGTCTACCTAGCTATGTTCTCGGGTGTGTACGGAGTTAAGTACGGTGCTGCCGGCAGAGATATAACATCTTGTGTATTCTAAGCTGTATAACAAGTGCTCCATCTAGCGTAAGCCGGTGAGTATGAATCGGGAACAGTCGCTGTCTCCGTACAAATCTGCATTGTGATTCGAGCTTCAGACGTCTTTTTATGCACATATAAGGGTGTGATCTCTACTTTTCTGGCACTGCTGACCGCTGCGCTCTGCCAAATACCGGAGTGTGAATCAAGGTGAAACATCTTTCTACAGCATTCCGTAATCATGGAAAAATCACCAGGGTGCAGATTCTACAAGATCCCAAATGTCTGGCATGTAGAGCGCTCTTGTGAAATAAACATGGAACAGCCTTATGGCCACCTTGCGTTCCTCTGCAGCATGAAAGCTTTTTCTTTTGCTTTGCCAGGAGATGTTGTATTTAAAGTATAGCAAGCCGAAGACGCTGGACAGGCGACCAATCGCCATTTTAAATAATGTATTTATTGTAGTATTTCAGCAAAGTTGCACTTATGTTTTAACTTTGCACATCATCATTGGCAAACTACTTAAAACTATATATAGTGCTGTGAAAAAAGTATTTGCCCCCTTTCCTGATATTTTATTTTATTTTCATATTTTAATGATTCAGATCATCAAACAAATTTAAATATAACCCGAGAAAATCTAAAATGCTGATTTTAAATGATGATTTTATTTATTATGGGGGAAAAGCTGTCCAAACCTGCCTGGCCCTATGTGAAAAAGTAATTGCCCCCTAAACCCAATAACTAGTTGTGCCACCCTTGGCGGCAACAACTGCAATCAAGCGTTTGCGATAACTGGCAATGAGTCTTTCACTTCGCTGCGGAGGAATTTTGGCCCATTCTTCTTTGCAGTATTGTTTTAATTTAGCCACATTGAAGGGTTTTCCAGCATGAACGGCCTGTATAAGGTCATGTCACAGCATCTCAATCAGACTTAAGTCTGGACTTAAGACCCGTACACACGATAAGAAAATCTGATGGGAAATTTTGTCCGACGACCGATCTCCCGATTTTCGGATTGTTAGTATGATGCTTTCGACAGCCGACTCCGACTTTTCGGCTGACAAAATCCTGATGTGCAGGCTATAAAATTTTTGTCGTCCGTAATACAACGTCCGATCTTCGTCTCATTAGTACAGATTTCGACGGAAAAAAATCAAGAGCAAGACTAGGCATGCTCAGAGAAGAAAGAACACCTACAAAGCAATCCAACACATGACATCACTTCTGAAGTTGAATTCTGTCGTACGGGAAAATTCGTATGAAAAAAACCTCTTCACTTTCCACATCAGACTAGCATGCCACAAAAAACGGACGACAGATCTTTCGATAATCTGATTGTGTGTACGGGGCTTTAGACTAGACCACTCCAAAACCCTTACATTTTGGGGGAATTTTTGAACAATTCAGAGGTGGACTTGCTGGTGTGTTTTGGATCATTGTCCTGCTGCATAACCCAAGTGTGCTTGAGGTCAGGAGCTGATGGCCGGACATTCTCCTTCAGGATTTTTTGGTAGATCACACAATAATGGTGCCATCAATTATGGCAAGTTGCCAAGGTCCAGCCCCAAACCTTCATACTAGCATGTATGACTGCTGGTATGATGTTCTTTTTATGAAATGCTGTGTTAGTTTTACACCAGATGTAATGGGACGCACACCTTCCAAAAAGTTAAACTTTTCTCATCAGTTCACAGATTATTTGCCCAAAAGTCTTGGGGATAATCAAGATGATTTTTGGCAAATGTGAGATGAGCCGTTGTGTTCTTTTTGGTCAGCAGTGGCTTTCTCCTTTTGACCTCTCCCATGGATGCCATTATTGCCCAGTCTTTCTTATTGTTGAATCATGAACACTGACCTTACCTGAGGCACTTGAGGCCTGCAATTCTTTAGATGTGTACATACATACATATACACACACATATACACACACACACACACAATATTACCAAAAGTATCGGGATGCCTGCCTTTACACGCACATGAACTCTTTCCCAGTCTTAGTCCGTAGGGTTCAATATTGAGTTGGCCCACCCTTTGTAGCTATAACAACTTCAACTCTTCTGCAAAGGCTGTCCACAAGGTTTAGGAGTGTGTCTATGGGAATGTTTGACCATTCTTCCAGAATTGCATTTGTGAGGTCAGGCATTGATGTTGAACAAGAAGGCCTGGCTTGCAGACTCTGCTCTAATTCATCCTAAAGGTGTTCTATCGGGTTGAGGTCAGGACTCTGTGCAGGCCAGTCAAGTTCCTCCACCGCAAACTCGCTCACCCATGTCTTTATGGACCTTGCTTTGTGCCCTGGTCCAAATCATTTGGTGGAGGGGGAATTATGGTGTGGGGTTGTTTTTCAGGGGTTGGGCTTGGCCCCTTAGTTCCAGTGAAGGGAACTCTTAAGGCATCAGCATACCAAGACATTTTGAACAATTTCATGCTCCCAACTTTGTGGGAACAGTTTGGGGATGTCCCCTTTCTGTTCTAACATGACTGCACACCAGTGCACAAAGCAAGGTCCATAAAGACATGGATGAGCGAATTTGGGGTGGAGGAACTTTACTGGCCTAAGCATAGTCCTGACCTCAACCCTATAGAACACCTTTGGGATGAATTAGAGTGGAGAATGCGAGCCAGGCCTTCTCGTCCACATCAGTGTCTGACCTCACAAATGCCCTTCTGGAAGAACGGTCAAACATTCCGATAGACACACTCCTAAACCTTGTGGACAGCCTTCCCAGAAGAGTTGAAGCTGTTATAGCAGCAAAGGGTGGGCCAACTCAATATTGAACCCTTGGTGGTATATATTTTCATTCTAATACAGGGACTTCTTGTAGCATATAACTAGAAACAGATACAAATGGGGCTTTGCTTGCCAGATTGTAGACTGCACATAAAAGCTCCAGAGTTTTTAGTCTTTCCTGGGGCTTTATCAGAAAGAGTTAAATAAAAGGCCACATAGATCCCCCCAGCATGTGAAATCCTAACCAGATTGTATGGCCGTCCTCCTTTTTCTGCTTCCTTTGAGTAGACCTGTGTTCTCATCATTACAATATCAATGGCTGATTAAGAGCTGAAACTGCTATAGCTGCCAACTCAATACTGAACCCTATGGACTAAGACTGGGATGCCATTATAGTTTGTGTGCGTGTAAAGGCAGGCGTCTCAAAAGTTATATCGTGTATATGTATGTATGTATGTATATGTGTGTGTGTGTGTGTGTGTGTGTGTGTATATATATATATATATATATATATATATATATATATATATATATATATATATATATATATATATATATATATATATATATATATATATATATTATGTGTGTGTGTATATGTATATGTGTATATGTATATATACGTGTGTGTATTTTTTTTTTTCCAAGTCTCTTTATCTTCTACTACTCTGTATCACTCAGAGTTGGTACTGTTGCTATTAGTGCCTTAGAAGGACCACATTGCAGTTTTGAAACGCTAGATATTTTGTGTGTCCTCACTTTCAGCACAAATTGAAAACAGGAATATTCCTTTTAGACCCCATTCATTGTGTTAAATTAGTGCTGGGGGGGGTGGGCGCAGCAGCATGGGAAGGGCGCGGCGGCGTTTTATTACTTATATATACCTTTAACTATAGTATATATTTTATATGCGACCCGAGACAATTTCTCTAATACTCAATGTGGCCCAGAGAAGCCGGGTGCCGGTCCAGGCATGTGTGCGGATCCTGACTCCATTGTTGGGATCTTTCCCGAGCCGGTCCCAGCTCTGTGACGTCAGCAGACAGCGGGCTTCTGCTGAAAAAGGTCACAGGACTGCAGAACGAACTGCATTCCTGTGATTCACAGGAGAAGTACAGCCTAACGAGCTTTGGCTGTACTTCTTTTAATAGAAGATTATTGGTGGAGAATTTTGAGTGCTGGTAAATACTCACTGTGTTTGAAAATGAATCTTCCTTTATGATTAGGATTAAGCTCAAGTTTGGTCCAAACTTGGGATGGGGATGCTTGTGACATCATTGGCCTAATGTGGCCACATGACCATATTAGGCCAATGACATTGACCTAATATGGCCATGTGGCCGTATTAGGTTGATGTCACAAGCACCCCAACCCATTTGTGTAAGTGCAGATTTGGGTCTGGGATTGCTCTAAACGCAGTTGATGGGTGGTATTGGCGGGAGTGACGGCTTCCTTCCCAACCTAAATTCTAACCAATCCCAAGCTCATCCCTAATCAGGACTTCCAACTCTTTTATAAGCTTGTGAAAGTTGCACGTGTTATGTATGTGCTTTTGATGTTTTTCCGATAACTGTTTTGTGTAAACCAACTTACAATTTCTCTTTATCTCACTGTAAGCAAAGACTTTCTTCTGCCATCAATGCCAGTATTAATGTTATATTTGTTCCAACAGCATAAAAAAATAATGCTCCTTTGTGATGGTGTGTCAACACTGAGATTACTCTTGTGTTGTCCTTTAATTGACCTACAATGGAGTGTTCGGTTTAGCAGAGCCCAGGAATTCTGTGTATGCTATGAAGTTCTACCTAAAGCGTACTGATAGGTATGTGTTATGACCATTAATTGGGGGGAAAACGCTTATTTGTGCCTCTGATTCAGGAGCTTGCCGTTCATGGCTTAGACCAGTGTTTACCAACCTCATTCCTCAAATCCCCCCAACAGGTCATGTTTTGGGACTTTCCCTTAAATAAAATAAAAATAAAAACAGCTGGCGCACAACGGGCAATGAAAGTATCACCAAGGACTTCGCAAGTATCACTAAAACACAACAACCAATACAAATGGTTGTCAATAGAATTAAAGGACAATACATAAGTCCATATATAAAAGAGGTCCATAAAGGGAGTCCAAAAAAAATCCCAAGGTGCACTCCTGAGGCAGCTCTAGTGACAAGTAGAAGATTGCTTGGAGCCAACTAGGGAGGAAACACAGGCGCCACTCTGAGTGCAGTAACTTGTGATTTATTGAATAAGATCAATGGAAAAAGGGGTACTCAAAAATGAAATAAATATAAAAGCTCATGACAACACTCCGGTCGGATCAGGGTGGCTGGAGCGGTAGCTGGCCGCTCTTCCTGGTCCCGGGGACACTCAGAAGCCGATCCGTCATCACTTCCGGTAGCGTGATGACGTCAGGGCGCCGACGACGTGTTGTCGGAGCATGCGCTCCTTCCTCAGGCCGAGCCCTTAAATAAAATACCTGTCATAAATGCCAAGCTATTGACCTTTATTTAAAGAACCTGTGCAAGGTGAAGGAGATTCTGAAAACATGACTTGTTGGGGTACTTGAGGACTGGGGTTGGTAACCACTGGTCTAGGCATTCATTCTTGTGGTTGTACCATATTAGGAGTGCCCTTAATGGCCACTGAAGTACCATCAGAGGACAGGGAAAGAACATTAGAGCAGAGCATAGTTCAGATTTCAATAATTAAGTGAAACTAAATTATAAAGGTGCACATAAGACCTGTTAGGGGTAATTGAAATCTGAGTTTGTGAACCACTGGCTTGGTCCTCCATTCTCATGCCTGTACCCTTTTAAATAGGATTGCTCCCGAAGGCCACTGAAGTACCATCAAAGGACAGGGGAAGAGTGTTTGAGCAGGACATGGCTCCGACTTCAGTAATAGAGTGAAACTAAGTTGAGGCTACTTGAAGACTGACGTTGGGAACCACTGGCTTAGTCCTTTATTTTTGTGCCTGTACCAGTTCAAATAGGAGAGCCCTTTATGACTGCTGGAGTACCAACAAAAGAAAGGGAAAAGGCATTTGAGCAGGGCATGGCTCAGACTTTAGTAATGGAGAGAAACTATTTCAGGTGCACATAAGACCTGTTGGGGGTACTTGAAGACTGAGGTTGGGAGCCACTGGCTTAGTCCTCCATTCTCGTGGCTGTACCCTTATAAATTGCCCCTGATGGCCACTGAAGTACCATCAAAGGACAGGGGAAGAGTGTTTGAGCAGGACATGGCTCCGACTTCAGTAATAGAGTGAAACTAAATTGAGGCTACTTGAAGACTGACGTTAGGAACCACTGGCTTAGTCCTTCATTCTTGTGCCTGCACCCGTTCAAATAGGAGAGGCCTTTATGGCTGCTGGAGTACCAACAAAAGAAAGAGGCATTTGAGCAGGGCATGGCTCAGACTTTAGTAATATAGTGAAACTATTTAAGGTGCACATAAGACCTGTTGGGGGTACTTGAAGACTGCGGTTGGAAACCACTGGCTTAGTCCTCCATTCTCCTGCCTGTACCTTCTTAAATAAAAGTGCCCATAATGGCCAATGAAGTACCAACAAGGGAAAGGGCATTAGCGCAGGGCATAGTTGAGGTTTCAGTAATAGAGTAAAACTAAATCAGGAATGTCCAGCGAGGAGGATTGTCTGGGTAATAGTAATAGCAGACAAATTGCACTTAAGCTGGCCATACATGGAGTGAATTTTAGCCAGTTCTTGATAAAGCAGCTACAATTTAGTAGGTGGCCCTGTTGGCCATCTCCTGCCTGACATTCTTGGATTGGAAACCATTGGCTTAGTCCTCCATTCTTGTGCCTGTACCCTTTTAAATAAGATTGCCCCTGATGGCCACTAAAGTACCATTAAAGGACAGGGAAAGAGTCTTTGAGCAGGGCATGGCTCAGACTTCAGTAATAGAGTGAAACTAAGTTGAGGCTACTTGAAGACTGACGTTAGGAACCACTGGCTTAGTCCTTCATTCTTGTGCCTGCACCCGTTCATATAGGAGAGCCCTTTATGGCTGCTGAAGTACCAACAAAAGAAAGGAAAAAGGCATTTGTGCAGGGCATGGCTCAGACTTTAGTAATAGAGAGAAACTATTTCAGGTGCACATAAGACCTGTTGGGGGTACTTCAAGGCTGAGGTTGGGAACCACTGGCTTAGTCCTCCATTCTCACGGCTGTACCTTATTAAATAAAAGTGCCCATAATGGCCAATGAAGTACCAACAATGGAAAGGGCATTAAAGTAGGCATAGTTGAGGTTTCAGTAATAGAGTAAAACTAAATCAGGAATGTCCCGTGGCCCTTTTAGATAAGATTGCCCCTTATGGCCACTGAAGTACCATCAAAGGACAGGTAAAGAGGGTTTGAGCAGGGCATGGCTCCAATTTCAGTAATAGTGAAACTAAATCAGGTGCACATAAGACCTGTTGAGGCTACTCGAAGACTGGCATTGGGAACCACTGGCTTAGTCCTTCATTCTTGTGCTTGCATCCGTTTTAAATAGGACTGCCCTTTATGGCTGCTGAAGTACCAACAAAAGAAAGGAAAAAGGCATTTGAGCAGGGCATGGCTCAGACTTTAGTAATATAGTGAATCTATTTCAGGTGCACATAAGACCTGTTGGGGGTACTTGAAGACTGAGGTTGGAAACCACTGGCTTAGTCCTCCATTCTCGTGCCTGTATCTTCTTAAATAAAAGTGCCCATAATGGCCAATGAAGTACCAACAAAGGAAAGGGAAAGTGCATTAGAGCAGGGCATAGTCGAGGTTTCAGTAATAAGAGTAAAACTAAATTAGAAATGTCCAGAGAGGAGGATTTTCTGGTTAATAGTTTTAGACAAATTGCACCTAAGCTGGTCATACATGGAGTGAGTTTTAGCCAGTTCTTGATAAAGCAGCTGAAATTTAGTAGGTGCCCTGTTGGCCATCTCCTGCCTGACATTTTTGGATTGGGAACCATTGGCTTAGTCCTCCATTCTCGTGCCTGTACCCTTTAAATACGATTGCCCCTGATGGCCACTGAAGTACCATCAAAGGACAGGGAAAGAGTGGTTGAGCAGGGCATGGCTCAGACTTCAGTAATAGTGAAAACTAAGTTGGGGCTACTTGAAGACTGACGTTGGGATCCACTGGCTTTGTCCTTCATTCTTGTGCCTGCACCCGTTCAAATGGGAGAGCCCTTTTTGGCTGCTGAAGTACCAACAAAAGAAAGGAAAAAGGCATTTGAGCAGGGCATGGCTCAGACTTTAGTAATATAGTGAATCTATTTCAGGTGCACATAAGACCTGTTGGGGGTACTTGAAGACTGAGGTTGGAAACCACTGGCTTAGTCCTCCATTCTCGTGCCTGTATCTTCTTAAATAAAAGTGCCCATAATGGCCAATGAAGTACCAACAAAGGAAAGGGAAAGTGCATTAGAGCAGGGCATAGTCGAGGTTTCAGTAATAAGAGTAAAACTAAATTAGAAATGTCCAGAGAGGAGGATTTTCTGGTTAATAGTTTTAGACAAATTGCACCTAAGCTGGCCATACATGGAGCGAATTTTAGCCAGTTCTTGATAAAGCAGCTAACATTTTAGTAGGTGGTCCTGTTGGCCATTTCCCACCTGACATTCTTGGATTGAGAATTTGAGAAAATTTGAGAAGACGAATCGGGATGCAGCCACTGTTATGGATCCAGTCACTGGATATTTTGACAGCTGGCAAGGCCAGCCACGACATGGAGGAAACTATTAGAGCCGGTTCACACTGGGGCCACTCAAAGTCGCCCCGTGCAGCCCAACTTCATCGCGGCTTGCAAACGACTTCTCTAATAGAAGTCAATGCAAGCCGCTCCGAAGTCGCCCCCAAGTAGTGGAGGAACCTTTTTCTAAGTCGGAGCGACTTGAGTTGCTCCGATTAGAACGGTTCCATTGCACAGAATGGTCGCCTGACAAGTGGTGGCAGTGTGAACCGGGACTTACATATTTATAGCCCATAGCCTGAACATAAAAAAAATAACATATGCATATAACAAGTTTTCCAATGGAATTTTGTTTTTACATTTTTAAAAAAAACGGAGGGTTTCCCTTAAATTCGGGAAGGAATCTATACTCTAAATGTTTGTTTTTCTTTTATGATTCTCTTTCCCTTCACATATTTGGCTTAGTCAGTATCCAGTCACCGTTCCTCTTCCGGGTTACAAGTCCATTTGCTTTAAGTGTGTGTACAATGTCATTAATTATTGAAAAAAAAGATCCTTTTATTGCTGTGGGTAAAAGTCCATTTTATCTGCAGTGTCATTGACTTGAACCCACATCAAACAGATTCAGGTCTATAAAACTATACAAGTCCCTTTCTGGAATGCTCAGCAAGGAATAAAAAAATAACATAGGAAGCCGAAGTGCTAAGTGTCACACAAAATGTGACGAACTTTACCTGTTCTGCTTTTATAGTGTATATTTATATCCTCCATGGACCGTAATTCCTTTAGAGATAATCTAGTCAGGGGATGTATAGAACTAGGTTTACACCGCTTCTATCAAACATTTTACCCCCAGATGAGCCCTTGAAATAATTGTTAGGTCTCTGGGCACTCCTCCAATGTAAGGGGCAATCTTCCCATTAATTTTAGCAGATCATTGGCAAGAATGCTCACTCCTTATATTGGAGGTCAGTGGGAAGAAAGCCCCCCCCCCCCCTTACATTGGTGGTCATTTTGGAAGAATTCCCTTTACACTGGTGGTCAGTAGGAAGAATGACCCTTCCATTAGAGGTTAGTGGGAAGAATGTTCTTTACATTGATGGTCAGTGGAAAGAATTTTTATACTGATCAGTGGGGAGAATGTTCCTTACGTTAATGGTGAGTCTAAAGAAGCCCCCTTTATAGTTTGTGGTCAGCAATTAGAATGCCCTTTACATTGGTGGTTAGTAGGAAGAATGTCCCTTACATTAGAGGTCAGTGGGGAAAATGCCCCTTACAGTGGATGTCAGTGGGGGGGGAATGCCCCTCACAGTGGATGTCAGTGGGGGGGGGGGAGTGGAATGCCCCTACAGTGGATGTCAGTGGGGGGGAGGGGAATGCCCCTTACATTGGATGTCAGTGGGGGGGGGAATGCCCCTTACAGTGGATGTCGGTGGGGGGGGGGGGATTGCCCCTTACAGTGGATGTCGTGGGGGGAATGCCCCTTACAGTGGATGTCGTGGGGGGAATGCCCCTTACAGTGGATGTCGTGGGGGGAATGCCCCTTACAGTGGATGTCGTGGGGGGAATGCCCCTTACAGTGGATGTCGGTGGGGGGGGGGAATGCCCCTTACAGTGGATGTCGGTGGGGGGGGAATGCCCCTTACAGTGGATGTCGGTGGGGGGGGATTGCCCCTTACAGTGGATGTTGTGGGGGGAATGCCCCTTACAGTGGATGTTGTGGGGGGAATGCCCCTTACAGTGGATGTCGTGGGGGGAATGCCCCTTACAGTGGATGTCGTGGGGGGGGGATTGCCCCTTACAGTGGATGTCAGTGGGGGGGGAAATGCCCCTTACAGTGGATGTCGGGGGGGGGGGGAAATGCCCCTTACAGTGGATGTCGGGGGGGGGAAATGCCCCTTACAGTGGATGTCGGGGGGGGGGGAAATGCCCCTTACGGTGGATGTCGGGGGGGGGGGGAAATGCCCCTTACAGTGGATGTCGGGGGGGGGGGGGGAAATGCCCCTTTACAGTGGATGTCGGGGGGGGGGGAAATGCCCCTTTACAGTGGATGTCGGGGGGGGGGGGAATGCCCCTTACAGTGGATGTCGGGGGGGAAATGCCCCTTACAGTGGATGTCGGGGGGAAATGCCCCTTACAGTGGATGTCAGTGGGGGGGGGAATGCCCCCTACAGTGGATGTCAGTGGGGGGGGGGGGGAATGCCCCTTATAGTGGATGTCGGTGTGGGGGGGGGGGATGGCCCTTACAGTGGTGGTCAAGATGCCACTCTTACAGACAACCAAAACGATATTTGGTGTCATGCAACTGGTGCTGCCAAGTCGCCTAGGGCCTGGAATAAGGCAGGCACCATCATGTCAAGTCCATCTCATTCATTCAGATAATGTAAGTCTTTCTCTATATGGCACCCAAGCTGAGCGGCCAACCTCCTGTGTTCACAATGCAGGAGGGCATTCGCCCAGCAGAGGACCCGAGAACAAGTGGAGATCTTTAGAGTAGGAGTGTTATTGTAAACCTCAGATATAAATTTTAAACAAAGCATATCCCTCCCTAGTGTGTACTTCTCAGCTATAAGAACTTAACAGCCATTTCTGTCTTCTGCTTCTTTCCTCTGTTATTAGCATGAGTCACTTCTGAAAAGTTTTCCTGACGCCAAGAGAAAAATGGCGACCGGGGAGGGATCTTCAGCTGTTTGACAGCCTCAGCTCTGTTCCTGTGTTCTGTGTGGAGGGGGGTGTGTCCTTTCCCTCCAGTCAGCTCTCAGAGCTCTTCCCCACTGAGCTCTGCAGAGTGTAATTTTTAGCCCCCTCTAGAGAGCAGATGATCGGGCTATCATGTAATGACCGATAAATCATTCAATGGACCTAAATTAATCTGTTTTTGTTTGTATTGTTTCACATATACCTAATACAAACCGTTTGGACGAGAAACATTAAACATTAGGCTTTCAATGTATCGTTCATTCGGCAGAAAATTTCCAAACTTGTCCTTCGTTTTTGTTTTTTTTTACTCAAAAACGTCCTAACTGATTACAGATTTGTGCTCATTAACTGGCCAAAAAATGAACAAAATGTCCAAATGTTCGAATTCCGGCAATCTTTTTTGTATAGTGTATGGCCAGCATTAGACAGACTTTAGAAATTCTGCACTTAGAACAGATGTAGAGAAGAAAAGGCTGGAGAGAGATACAACTTATGTAGGAGGATTTATTTAATCTCTGTGTATAGTTTGACGCCAGTCACTTCACTAGGTGTATGTAAAGGGTTTCCAACCAGTTTAAGATTTCCATCTTTCAGGGGCATCAGCCAGGTATGGTGTATATACATAGTTATGTTGGTCCAAGCTGGACCATCGTAACTATGTAATAAAACCCTGGATGTTCTGGAAGATACCTGGAAGTTCTTTTTAAGCTTTTAGATATACGGGGACTTTTTTAAAGCGGTTATGAATTTGATGATTACAGCAAGTCAACAAACTTCTGCAGTTGCCTTCCAACATTACCAATTCCAGGAAATCCTATTACCAGTGTATGTTATAACATAAGAGGACAGTGAGCCGATCTGATGAGCAACAAAGTCATGGTGGCCCACACACCATCTTGGCCAACAGTCCTCAAATATTCGTCAGGGAAATTTTTGTTAGTCACTGCTGTTTTCTCAAAGATTTTCCAGATGTTTCCGTGACTCCCCTTGTCCATTCCATAGGCATGTGTGCAATCCCTTGGCGGAGCCGTGCTCTCATGTAGGAAGCCAGCCTTGTAGGCATCTAAAGCTGGATACACACTATCCAACTTATGTGGTTAGATTTCCTTCAGATTTACCTTTTCTATGTAGTGCAAGGGCCTTCCAGATTGCATACAAATTGAAAGTGTTTTAGGTTTGACCTCATATTATATGGTTTTGGTAAGTCTAAAGGAAAAAGTCTTCAGAAAATCTTAGTGTGCATGGCCCATAAGGATGGCGAAAACAACCATCCTCTGATGTTTCGAGCTTTGGCCATTTTATACTTGTAGAGCTTATACTAAGCCCCTTATTGCTAAAATCTCCACTAATAAAAGTAATCCAAATGCAATGAATAAGCAACAGGATTAGCGTCTATCAATGTACCAGCTCCAAGAGCTTATGGCAAAATAAACTCCCAATGTAAAGCTGAAAACTTGTTCAGGTTTATTTCTTTTAGTTAGGGAAAAAAATAGTATTCAAAACATTAGAAGCCAACAACTTTTCATCATTCGTTGGTAAGGTGACATTAAATTGCAAAAATCGGAGTGACCATCAGATGTAAGAAAATGTCCCAGTTGGATTAGGGAAGATTCGTATGCCGGTACGCCCTTCCCAGCATCTCCTAAGCCTGGGCAATCACACTGTGGACAAGGGTGGTCATAAAACAAAGAAAAGCCAAAGAAAAGAGAACTAATGCAGCAACCACATCTAATGATTGGTAAGCTGCAATAGAATTCATTTTTGGCTTTACCCTTACTGCACTGGAAGATTACAGAGGGGGTAATAGGCAGGGAATGGAGGATTAAGACTGCAAGGAATCCAGAAGCCAGTAGCAGTCATGGGAGTAAGTCACACATGTGCAAGTCACAAGCAAGTCTCAAGTCTTAACCTTCAAGTCTCAAGCAAGTCCCAAGTTACTGTGGCGAAAAGCAAGCAAGTCAAGTCGAGTCCCTGCTAGAATTCAAGTCAAGTCATTTATTTTGGTCAAGTCACAAATCAAGTCAAAATACTGATCTACCCCAATTTTCACCTTTAAGCGTCGGTTCACACTATGGCGATCCGACTTCGGGGGCGACCAGTGAAGTCGCGTGCACCGCGACTTCGGCGCGACTTGCACGGACTTCATAAAATGAATGTCTATGCAAGTCGCTCCAGGTCGCCCCGAAGTAGTACAGGACCCTTTTTCTAATTCGGAGCGACTTGTGTCGTTCCTATTAGAACGGTTCCCGTACTACTCAATGGCAAGCGACGGACCGCGACTTGTCAGCCTGACAAGTCGCCTGACAAGTCGGAGTAGTGTGAACCGACACTAAATCAGTTATCTGTTTTCCATTGTTAAACAGCCAGTGTCCTAAAAATCAGAACACACTGAGGTGTTTTAAGTGACTGTGGTGTCAGAAACATAACAGGCACATTCATTTTGCTTTAACACATCTTGAGAAAATGCAAATATTTAATAACTTAAAGAGGTTGTAAACCCATCTCACAAACTTTTACCTATAGGTAAGCCTATATTAAGGCTTACCTATAGGTGCTATAAATATCTCCCAAACTTGCACCGTTTAGGAGATATTTAGAGTGCATACTGCCGATGACGTCATCGGCGCAGGCGCTCTGAAGGAACGGCCACCCGTGCCGTTCCTTCAGAGCTCAGTGCTGTGAATGGCGGCTCCCACGCGCAGGTGCGGGAGTGATGTAATCGCGCCTCCGGCCAATCAGATGGCCGGAGGGCGCGAACCCGGAAGCAGGACGGCTGGACATGTCGCTGTCCTGTCGCTGAGGTGGCGGCAGGGCGGGGGCTTCGTTTTAAGGTAAGTACTACATAATGAGCTAGTATGCGATGCACACTAGCTCATTATGCCTTTCTCTTTACAGGGCTTTTTTTTTCTCGTTTTTTTTTGGGGGGACTTTACTTCCTCTTTAAAGTCATTTTGAGTCATATGTCTCAAGTCAAAGTCAAGTCTCAAGTCATGAATGCCAAGTCAAAGTCAAGTCTTTTATTAATTTTAGTCAAACAAGTCTCAAGTCCTCAAACTGGTGACTTAAGTCTGATTCAAGTCAAGTCATGTGACTCGAGTCCCCCACCTCTGGCCAGTAGCACAGTGACACATTAGATTAGTAGTAAATCATGTCCGCTTTTTGTTTTTGATTATATTGGTCTTTTTATTTTTTATTTTTTAACCACTTGCCCACAGTGCACTTTCACCCCCTTCCTGCCCAGGCCAATGTTCAGCTTTCAGCGCTGTCGCACTTTGAATGACAATTGCGCAGTCATGCTACATTGTACCCATATAAAAATTTTTAGCGTTTTTTTCACACAAATAGAGCTTTCTTTTGGTCGTATTTATTCGCCGCTGGGTTTTTTATTGCTTACAAAAAAAAGACAAAAAACAGAAAATTTTGGGAAAAAAAAAAGTTTTTCTTATTTTCTGTGAGTAAATTTTGAAAATCATTTTTCTCCTTCACTGATGGGCGCTGATGAGGTGGCACTGATGGGCGCTGACCGTCCTTCTCTCTCAGTGGGGAGCGATCGCGGGTGCCCAGCGGCAATCATGGCAGCCGGCCCTGTGGATTGGCATCCCCGCTGCCCCCAGCACCGCTCCCGCGAAACCGACATACCCAGTATATATGCAGCGGGTGGTCTGGCAAGTAGTTAAATACCTTCTCTGTGTAAAGGTTTCCTCCTCTTCCTCGGGTCCCCCGCTGGCGCTCCAGGCTCCTTCCTCCTGCCGGGTGCCCCCCCCCAAGCAGCTTCTCTGTTCCCTAATTGGCTCACTGGCTATGATTGACAGCAGCAGGAGCCAGTGGCTCCTGCTCCTGCTCCTGCCAAAAGTTAATCAGGAGTGCGAGTCCCCAGAGAGGCAAGGCTCTCATGAACATCGCTGGATAGAGAGGGGGCTCAGGTAAGTATAAGGGGGGCTGCTGTACACAGGTTTTTTACTTTCATACACAGAATGCATGAAGGTTAAAAAAAATCCTGTATCTTTACAACCACTTTATATGGTTTATATACATGAAGGTAAAAAAAACACCTGTGTGCTGCTCCCCCACAGCCCCCCCCCCCATATTACTCACCTGAGCCCCCTCTCGATCCAGCCATGTGCACAAAAGCCTCAGCTGTCTTGGGACTTCCTCTCCTCATTGCCATTAGCTCCCACTGCTGTCAGTCACCGCCAATGAGGAGAGAGCAGGGTATGGGGCTGAGCCACAGGTTTGTGTGTCTGGAGGATGTATAGAGCAGGGTTTGGGAACGAGCATGCACCAGTGCCCGATGGCAAGCAGCTTGCTATTGGGGGGGGGGGGGGGCACTGGTCAAGGAGGAGGAGGAGCCAGGAGTGGTATTTTGGTATGGTTTTCTGATCGCGTGTACTAGGCTTTCGGCTTTTTTTCAGCAGCAATTGCACTGAGCTCATGATGGCTCCCTCTAGAGGCGAATATATATATATATATATATATATATATATATATATATATATATATATATATATATATATATATATATATACACACAAGAATAAAAAAAAAAGATATAATGCATACAAGAATAAAAAAAAAATATATATATAATATATATCTATCTCTATCAGTATATACACACAAGAATAAAAATAAAGAGAAGCAAGCTTTACAAATTGTAAAAGCACATTAAAAGTTATTTTTAAGATGAACACCAAAAATAGCTAAAATGATTCAGTTAAAGTGTTACTAAACCCAGGATCCTGCATGGAAATGCAATTATTTTAGTAAATATAAACTGCTAAATACCTTTTCTCTTACGTTCTCCGACAGTCGCCGCCCACTCATACAGTCGTCACCAATGGGTATTGACTTCTGCTCCGCAGGAGTAGCTAGGCATAAGACTTGTTAGTAACAAAAGCTTTTAGCTTAGACACACCCATGGGGGCTGTCCCACTGGTCAATCCCCCCCTGCATTAAGCCATCCCAACTCAGTTTGTCTCTGCCTAGCGTCAGGAGTAGTCAGGCTTCCCTGTGCTGGGGCTACAGTCTCAGCCTTCTAATCTTTTATTTTGATTTTATTTTTAATATGTCAGTTTGGTAGGTTGTAGGAGGAGCTTTCAAGCTTGTAGGAGGAGTTTTCATACTGCACTGGCTGTCCTATCAGGATATAGAACCCCTGACTCTCTGTCTGGACAGTGCTGATTGGCCCTGTGCTGATCACATGCACCCTCCCAAGAAAAAAATAAATAAAAAAACAACCTCTTTAGCAATACACACCAAACTGAGTATGTATAGAGTGACTCCAAAGGCTCTTGTCTTATTCAGACATGTTCTGGAGTCAGTGGAAGAAGGGGAATTTCAGAGAAGACAGGATCAAACAGCCTTTTTTACACAATGTGGAGGATTAACCCCGTAGGTTCAACAGTAAGTATAACCAGCAGGCTTTACTGCATATCCAGACTGATTTTTCTGTTAGTTTAGTAACACTTTAAGGAAATTTCCCCACTTTCCTGTTACTTCCGATAGAAATGTCTACATCTGAATGAATGGCGCATGCTGCACTGCCCTGCGTTAGAGATCCCAGTAACATAACCCTCGGAAATCCCGTTTATTAGTGTGCGGGGGCTCTAATCTCCAGCATTTAAATCTCCCAATTTGTAATTTGTGAATCAGGCAGCTAAATGGGAAGCTTGTAAAACGAGGCCATCAGAAGTTATTTGTAGCCTCTCTGCCATTGCCTGCCTTTTTATTTTCTGGAAATTAAAGGAAATGTTTCCCCTGCTAATGCACCTAGAATTCGCTGTGTTTTTACAAGGCTCATAAACCTCACCTCGCCTTTATGGGAAGATGGATCCTGTCAAGCTGCCAGGTGTCTCATCTCTGATTTTCCACTTGATGTAAAAAAAAAAAAAAAAAAACAAGAGATGAAGAATAGGCAGTAAGGGGGGGGGGGGAACGATGTATACAAACCAATTTGTCTTGTTGGATATTTGTTTAATTTTGCAGTGAGCGCGGCTCGCCTGCACCTCTCTGGGACCTGGTGAGGGAGGCTACGTTGTGTCAAAGGAGACCTAAAAAATGTTCCATAAGTCGGACATCCCCCCCCCCCCCTTTTCTGCTGTAAAAACATTCAGCTCCCGTTCACATATATGCGATTAGACATCGCATGTGATTCGCACCGCTCTACAAATCGCATGCGATGTCTGTGCGATGCAAATTCAGCCATACAGGTTGTATGGCTGAATTTGCATTGGATTCGGACACGACACGCACAGGACCCTCTTTTGGGTCTGCAGCAGAATCGGATCGCATGGTGGTTCACACCTATGAAGGTAAAGATTTAAAGTCGTTGCAAACCTTTGGTATGACAAATGGACAAAGGTTATCCATCTATAGTGTGCAGTTGCTTCTACCTGTAGCACTGCCCCCTTGAGGACTGCTGGATAACACACTCTCGGGTCCCCCTGGGTTACCGTTAACAACACCAACATTCACAGATTAAAACTTCTTGGCTCAGTCAATGATCAGTCGAGGGGTATGTAGTTGTTTTGGGTGTTTTATTTTAAATGGGGATGGGAGAAGGGAAGATTGGGATACTCCAAATGGAACTATTCACAATAGACGAGGACTTCTGTCTGAAGATGCAGCCCGGCTGCAGATTCACCTTGCCACTAGATTAATTTAGGTTAAGTCTCTGTACAGACAACTTAGTTAGGTAGAATATCTTCGGGATACCTGCCTAGTATCCCCTTTCAATCCACAGACTGACACCCGTCCTCTATCACACACCGGGGTGGCTCCCCCCCTCAGGTCAGGCCCCTAGACACGATCCCCTGTACTCACTATACTGTTTTTCGAGGGTCTCCAGTGTCTATAACCCTCCAGTCAGTTCTCCTGGACCTCTGGGTTCAGTTCCTTTCCTCTGGTCCCCAGACCGACTGCCTGTGACCACATGCCACCAATGCAGAGGAGGAGGCAGCCGCCACCCTCGCTCCGGGACTCTACTCTCCAGCCAAAGAGCCCGCAGCACATGTGCATACTGTTTTTCGAGGGTCTCCAGTGTCTCTACCCCTCCAGACAGTTCTCCTGGACCTCTGGGTTCAGTTCCTTTCCTCTGGTCCCCAAACCGACTGCCTGTGACCACATGCAACCAATGCAGAGGAGGAGGCAGCCGCCACCCGCCCTCCGGGACTCTACTCTCCAGCCAAAGACCCCGCAGCACATGTGCTCCTGGCTTTTATACAGTGTGCTATAATGCACTTAGACAGCCAGTCTCTACCAATCACTGGGACTGTATCTAGGCCTGTGTACCCATTGGTCAGATTTCCTCCCACTGTCCAACATGCCTTCATATTGGACCAGTGTTAAAACACTATCTAGACCCAATGAATCACATACTGAGCACACTGAGCAGTCCTAACTCACAGATCCTGCTCTCTGCTAGACAGAAAGCAATATAGATTTGCCTGCTGCTCCTCTGATAGGCAGACAGAGCCAAAAACGTTACTCTCTCACTAGCACCTACCTAGGAGGGTGCTACATACCCGAAGCACCAAGTGTGATTTCTGTCTCCCTTCTCATTCCTCTTGTCTGCATGAATCGCTTCTGACCGTCTATGCTGACCTTTCTCAACCTTTTCAACACAAAGGAACCCTTAAAATAACTTTCTGGTTTTAGGGAACCCCTGCTAAAAATGATTATATCTACATCTCATGATACATTATTTGGATGGTCACAGGGAAGAATGCTTCTTACACTTGTGGTCCCTAGAGATAGCTAAAAAGTTAATTGGTGTCAGGGGAACTTATCTGAGAAGCTGAAAATGCTCATTGCTGAAGGAACCTCTAGCAACCTCTGGAGGAACCCTGCTCTATGCCAACGCCAGACAATCCCAGGAGATTGCCCCCACCCCTGGGGACTGAGGTGGCATCTGTGTTGACAGTGTGTTCCCAGTCTCTAATTATGATTGAGAGTTGGCAAGATGGGCTCCAATCATGTGACTACCAATTGCAGTGATCACATGACCCACAAGCCTGACACGCCTCTTTGGTTTTAAGACCTGCTGAAACCTCCCTGGTGGTATTCCCGAGTGTGGCTCGGGGGTTAACTTTCAGTACCAAAAGAGGTAACCCCGAGCCACACTCAGGATTACCCCAGAACGTTACTCACCTTCCCTGCGATTCCCCCGCCGTCCTCCCCATCCTCCTGACAGTCTCTCCCCGCTCTGTGCTCGGCCGATTACCGGCACTTGCCTTCCGGTTCTGCACACAGCATGTGAATGACCGCCACGGCTGTGTATGTTTCCAATGAGACTGTGTAGAGGGGGATGTGGCCATTTCCTTCCATTCAGGTCTCAGATTACACTCAGCTTGTGCAGTACACATCAGATCCTGGCCCCTGCCTTCTGAAGCTCAGAATTGAGGTGTAAATTGTGCACTTTGAATGACTGTAGAGGGGAGAGGGCTGCAGATAAAAAGATACAACATATGTAGAAGGATTTGTTTAATCTCTGTGTATCCCCGGAGGCCAGTCACCTTCACTGGGTATATGTAAGGAATTCCAACCACATTGAGGGTTTAATACTACTTTCAAGCTGAATTCCAGGTATTACCTTTTATTGCATTGGTCCAGCTTGGCACAATGTAAGTGTGCATATCTCGTAACCAAGGGACTGGTTGGGAAGGTAACAATCAGTGTAATAGTCGGTGCTACTACAACGATTGCTGCAATCTTCTGACACCTGTGCCAGCTTCCCCTTTGAATACACCACAGTGGTATGCTTGCTTGCTTGGCACTGCCTCCATTCAAAAAAAGCCTTGGATTGTCTTCAATACATACATGGCATTCTCTGATTGGACAAGGTGGATGTTGCGATGAAATGAAGAGGAAGGGTACTGACACCAATCAGAAAACCTTTTATTCATTGGAAAAAAAAAAAAAGTGGCAGTTTTTTTTTTTTTTTTTTTAATTCTAATTTCTAAAAAATGTAAGGCCCCTTTTACACACACGGTCCGTTCAGTTCATCAGTTCAGTCACGTCAAAATGTATCAGTTTTTTCGTCCGTTTTTTTCGTCCGTTGTCGTCCGTTTTTTTGATGGATGAAAAATAGGGCAATAATCCGTTCAAAAAAACCGGCATTGACAGAAGTGGATGAAAGCGGATGTTAACAGATGATCATCCGTTGTCATCCATTTTTACATAGAGATGCATTGATGTCCGTTTTTCATCCATCAACAGATGGATGAAAAACGGACAGCATGTGTGAAATGGTTGCAGTATTGCGCAAGTGGCTTTCTGTGGTCAGTGTGCAGAGAGAAAGCCGATCCGCACCAGACCTGGATGATCGTGGCGATCACTGTAGTAGCGTCAACTACCCACAGGTATGAAATATATATATTTTCATGTTGCCAAGCTGTACTGGGTAATAACTGTGGCCAGCATCGTGACTTCTTGAAGTCTAGGAACCAAGGAAGAATGCAGCTGAAGAGGGGGGATGGGGGTGCGTTGGTTAAATGAGCTCAGTAAGGGGGGGGGTTAAGGAACAAGTAAGCTTTTGAAAGAAGTTGTAAGTTTGAAAGTTGATGTTTAATCGGCTTGTTTTTGCCATCCCTGATTGTTCCCTCTCCCTCATTACATTCCTTATTTTGGACCCAGTGATATAATCATCTATGCTCATCTATGCAATGCAGGCAGATCCTGGCTGGTGGGAGGAGCCAGCCTTGAAGCAAGAAGTTAAAGCGGTAGTAAACTCTGACAAAAAAAAAAACCCTGCAAGACAAAGGCATAATGAGCTAGTATGCATTGCATACTAGCTCATTATTAATTACTTACCTTAGAACGAAGCCCCGACACGGACCCCCGGACACCGCTGTGGGAGCGGACATGATCCCACGGCCTCTCTTCCGGGTTCCACGGATCCGGCGCTGTGAGTGGCCGGAGCCGCGATGACATCACTTCCGCGCATGCGCGAGGGAGTCATTTTCCGGCAAGGAGCTCTGAAGGTCCGCCGGACCTTCAGAGCAATGCGCCGCACTCCTCAGCGGCTGCATGCAGTGGTAATATCTCCTAAACCGTGCAGGTTTAGGAGATATTAATTGTACCTACAGGTAAGCCTTATTATAGGCTTACCTGTAGTTAAAAGTAAAAAAAAAAGCGGTATACTACCGCTTTAACAAATATAAAAATATCTCGACATGTGGATGTTAGACTGGAGGAGTTGGCATTCCTATGCATACGCTGTATTAGCATGCTGACCCTCTTAGGTAACACCCACATGTGATGCTGAGCCTCCGTGATTAAAAGACTTGAAGTCCAGGGAATGAAAGGGGCAGGCCAGGGACAGTCAGGCTGGGGTGGAAAGCCTGGATGATGCTGGACGTCGTGCAGCCAGGAAATGAGGCAGGCTGTATCTGAATTGCTGCATCTTATTATTCATACTGCTGGAAGCTCAGAGTGTGCAGTGAAAGACTCAAGAGAAGGTTGGAGTTCATCTTTCAGCTGCCCTTTGAAGTAACCGCACTGAGAAGTACAGCCATGGTATCTACAGCGATGCACAGTTATGCGTAGTTGACTATACTGGCGCCATTTATCAAAGTGTTTTTTCCACAATAGCTGTCTATATTGCAAACAATCACATTTTAATTTTTTTCAGCTGCCACGGTGCCTTCCGAGCCTTAACCTGAAAGGTTGCTATGAGGTAAGACAGGCAGTTTGTATGAAAGACACTTTGATAAATGAGGCCGTATTTGTCCAAGTGAATATTCCATTCCCAACACTAAATAACTGTCACTTGCTTTAGAAAGTCTGCACTCCTCTGCAGTTTCTCCCTCTGGGCTCAATAGCTTCTGTTTGGGTTTCTTCCTTTCTCAGAGCAAATGATGCGTTCAAGGAACTGACAAAAATCTATAAAAAATACCTTTTTACAAACTCGCTAAAGGTGTGCTATTGTATTTTATATACACTTGGATGCTGCAAATCAATATCTGGAAGGGTATAGACAAGGTTTACCTTGGAGGAACCCTTGAAATTATTTTTACATCTTGGGGAACCTCTGGTAAGATTCGTCCATTGAAGGTCCTTTAGGAAAAGGCCCCTTATATTGGTGGTCGGTGAGAAGAATGCCCCACCTAGATTTGTGGTTAAAAGAAAGCTTTAAAGATCATCGGTGTCATGCTACTGGTCAAGTGGTGATGAACCTGGATCTATGAAGACAACCTTTTGGAGTAACCCCGGTTGAGAATGGCTGGAATAGAGTAAGACTGGACCTGGATCTACGAAGGCACCATTAATGGAAGGGAAGGTCAATCATCCACAGCCCATGGAACCGCTGACAACCTTTTGGAGTAACCCTGGTTGAGAATGGCTGGAATAGAGTAAGACTGGACCTGGATCTATGAAGGCACCATCAAATGAAGGTCAATCATCCACAGCCCATGGAACCGCTGACAACCTTTTGGAGTAACCCCGGTTGAGAATGGCTGGAATAGAGTAAGACTGGACCTGGATCTATGAAGGCACCATCAATGGAAGGTCAATCATCCACAGCCCATGGACCTGCTGACAACCTTTTGGAGTAACCCTGGTTGAGAATGGCTGGAATAGAGTAAGACTGGACCTGGATCTATGAAGGCACCATCAATGGAAGGGAAGGTCAATCATCCACAGCCCATGGAACCGCTGACAACCTTTTGGAGTAACCCCGGTTGAGAATGGCTGGAATAGAGTAAGACTGGACCTGGATCTATGAAGGCACCATCAAATGAAGGTCAATCATCCACAGCCCATGGAACCGCTGACAACCTTTTGGAGTAACCCTGGTTGAGAATGGCTGGAATAGAGTAAGACTGGACCTGGATCTATGAAGGCACCATCAAATGAAGGTCAATCATCCACAGCCCATGGAACCGCTGACAACCTTTTGGAGTAACCCTGGTTGAGAATGGCTGGAATAGAGTAAGACTGGACCTGGATCTATGAAGGCACCATCAAATGAAGGTCAATCATCCACAGCCCATGGAACCGCTGACAACCTTTTGGAGTAACCCCGGTTGAGAATGGCTGGAATAGAGTAAAGCCCCGTACACACGCAACGCTTATCGGCCGACCGATCGTCCGTCATTGGTCCAGAGTTGTGTTTTGTTGGTTGGAATTTGCCTAGACTGCACACGAATTTTCTCGCCCAACAAAATTCTACTTCAGAAGTGATGTCATGTGTTGGTTTGCTTTCTTTGTGTTCTTTCTTCACTGAGCATGCACAGACTCGCTCATTCGATTTTTCCCTGTCGAAATCTGTACTGACTGCACTAAAATCGGCCGTGTTTTGACGGCAGACAAAAATTTTAGTCTGCACACCAGATTTTTTTCGGCCGAAAAGTCGGAGTCGGTTGTCGGAAGCATCATACTAACAAGCCGAAAATCGGCAGATCGGTCGTTGGGCGAAAATTCCCTGCCGATTTTCGACGCGTGTGTACGAGGCTTAAGACTTAACCTGGATCTATGAAGGCGCCATCAATGGAAGGTCAATCATCCACAGCCCGTGGAACCGCTGACAACCTTTTGGAGTAACCCCGGTTGAGAATGGCTGGAATAGAGTAAGACTGGACCTGGATCTATAAGAGGCTTTATTATAGGGAGGTCAATCAGCCACAGCTCATGGAACCTCTAAGAACCTTACTAGTCAGGCTGCACATGCTCAGTTTGGTGTGTAATTCTAGGGAGTTTTATTTTATTATTTTCCTGGGAGGGTGCATGTGACCAGAACAGGGCCAATCAGCACAGTCCAGGAGTCCTGCATCTTGATAGGGCAGCCAGTGCAATATGAAAACCCCTCCTACAAGCTTTAACCAGGCACTGATAGAAGTCCCAAGACTGCTATATACTGCTGATGAGAAAAGGTATTTAGCAGTTTATATTTACTAAAATAATTGCATTTCCATGTTCTGTGTACTATGGTAGAGCAGATATAGTGAATGCAGGGTCCTGGGTTTTGTAAGGCTTTAACCGTAAAATAATATAAAAATTATAAATCAAATAGGAGGGATGGTGGAAGAGTCAGACGAGAGGAAGTGATCTTTAATGGTTGGAGGTCTTCGTTAAAGCCTAGTTAGCGTTTCGCTTTTATCGCAGACCTATCAGCACCCTTATTTCTGTAATCAATTAAACTTCTTTTTTCTTTTGGAAATATTCGGAAACCAGCCGCTGTGTGCACTCTTTGGCTCTGTCCTCATATGGCAGCCCAGAGAGCAATGAACATATGGACGGCAGATACACATAAAGGTGTACACATGGCCAGAGCGCAGCGAAGAGTCCTCTCTCTGACTGATCTCCCCCATACGTGTTAATGGATCGGGATGACGTTGTGCTTATCTTTCCTCACCATGGACCTGCTTTTATCAGCGCTCTGTATAATGTATTTATAAATGTTTATATTACCCGCCTGCTCACAATGATTCATCTTACCTTGATTTGACACTTCTTATTAACCTCATGCTTACCAAAATGTGCTGAGATTTAGGTTGAAGGATATACAATTCTAGAACATAAGAATAATATACAGCAACTTACCCATCCTTAGATGTGGTGGCTGCATTAGTTTTAATTTTTCAGGCTGTAGGACTTGTTCACACTACTGGCTTGGGAGGGGGGGATGGTAAAACGCTGCAGTTGAGCCATGCTTTCAACCCCCCCACTCCTCCTTTAACTGCAGAGGCAGTGGGTGGGGGTGTACACCTTCCGTGGCAGGAAATATACCCCCTGTCGTAGAGCCCGCTGAGTGTGACCTATTCAATTGCTCTGCAATCACAGTTACGGCACGGTTTAAAGCAGTTAATGCAGGCAGTAGAGGGGGTGACACAGCATGGATCTCTTTAGAGCGTGTGAACGAGCCCTTGGGAACTTTTTCAGTAGGTAGAGAAAATACTTGTTGATCCTGCCAGAAATGCCATGGCCTTGTCTCTTCTTCCTGTAAGCTAAACTGAAAGAACAAGCAATGTTATATTTTTTATTTTGTAAACTACTAATTCCCCCCCCACCACCACCCCCAGTAATGGAGCCATCCATGCATTCAGGGACTACAGTTGATTCCCTCTACAATGTGTGCACCAATAGAAACATACAGCCCCATAGCCTAGGACAGAGGTCTCCAAACTTTCTAAAGAGAGGACCAGTTAAGACTTTTAGGGGTCTGGACTGGGAGTAGTAAAGGTCACAACATCAGTGGGAAGAAAACCATGCCCTATCTTTGGGGTCAGTGGGAGAAATTGTGTCCTAAGGCTGGTGTCCATTGGGAGGAATTGAGCTCCTTCATTGGTGTCATTGGGAGAAAGTTTGCCCCATCATTGGTGTCTTTGGGAGAAAGTTTGCCCCATCATTGGTGTCTTTGGGAGAACGTTTGCCCCCATCATTGGTGTCTTTGGGAGAAAGTTTGCCCCATCATTGGTGTCTTTGGGAGAAGGTTTGCCCCATCATTGGGGTCTTTGGGAGAAAGTTTGCCCCATCATTGGTGTCTTTGGGAGAACATTTGCCCCATCATTGGTGTCTTTGGGAGAACATTTGCCCCATCATTGGTGTCTTTGGGAGAAAGTTTGCCCCATCATTGGTGTCTTTGGGAGAAAGTTTGCCCCATCATTGGTGTCCTTTGGGAGAACGGTTGCCCCATCATTGGTGTCCTTTGGGAGAACGGTTGCCCCATCATTGGTGTCCTTTGGGAGAACGGTTGCCCCATCATTGGTGTCCTTTGGGAGAACGGTTGCCCCATCATTGGTGTCCTTTGGGAGAACGGTTGCCCCATCATTGGTGTCCTTTGGGAGAACGGTTGCCCCATCATTGGTGTCCTTTGGGAGAACGGTTGCCCCATCATTGGTGTCCTTTGGGAGAACGGTTGCCCCATCATTGGTGTCTTTGGGAGAACGGTTGAAATTGTGCCCTAAAGACCTGATAAAAGTAAGGAAAGGGCTGCCTCTGGCCACCAAGCCTCAGTTTGAAGACCACTGTCCTAAAATGCTAAGACACTTCCCTCTTCCTCCCCCTACTTTCTCCAGGCTAATAGACCGACCGTAGACTGCATTGTCCACTGTTAACTCTTCACTGTTAACTCTCTCCTGTGAAGACCGCAAGTTCAGGGAAGCAGCACTAAGAGAACAGGAGCCAGCAGCATTGAAAGTTGTAAACTGCAAATGCTGGGGTAGGAATTTTAACAAATAGCTTACTGGAGAGTGTTTATTTTCTTGTGCTCAATGTGTTAAACTAAAAAATGCTGTAGGTTTAATACTAGACCAATGACCTTATTTTATTTAGAGTTAAAACTTGCTTTAAACACCAGGTTCTCCATAGACTGGGTTGTCAGCGGGATCATGACTTGTGTGGGCTGTTGTCACACCTCAGGCCCTCCAGCCCTGGAACAGCTTCTCTACAATAATCAGTCCCTCTACTTCTGCTAATGATTGTCCCCCCAGGAGTCCCGTCAGCACTTGATGAAAGATCGACATTAGAAGAGAAGGCCAAAGCTTCAAGCGAGTTTATAAATGATGTACTTTGTCCTAGAGTAGATCTGTCATAAACTTGAGCAATTCATATGGAGCCTGGGATGAGTATGAAGGACAAGGAGAGGTCATCTACAGCAAAAAATGCTCTCCCTACGATCTGTAGATCCAGGGGTATAGGCAGAGCAAATCCCAGCTATAGGCAAAAATTAAATTGAAATAGTGCGTTGAGTATCTATTACATTACTCCTTAGTATTGGTTCCAAAAACCTCTTGTGGTCCTTTCTTACAGGCTTTCTGTCAGTTTATGAGGAGGACCTGATCGGATGCTCCATGCACCCCTATGGAGCAGCGGATGTCAGTGGTGACATGTCCGTTGACACCCGCTTCTATCCGATCCTGTCCATGAGATCCAGATGGAAGAAAACCCTATTTTCCATCCGTCTCGAGGATCAGATAGGATCAGATGAAAACGGACAGACGGTCTGTTTTCATCTGATCTCCTATAGAAGAGAGCGGGGCTCTGACAGGTGTCCGTCTCTGCACAGTGAGCGGAGACGGACCTGTCATCCGACTGCTCAGTGGGGATCGACAGATCGATCCCTGGTGAGCAAAACGGAGTCCGCCAGGCAGAAAGCCCATGTGAAAGGACCCTTACTAATGCCTCGTACACACGCACCGATTGTTGGCCGTAAATATTCGGCCAACGTCCGATCGGTCGATTGTCGGCTTGTTAGTATGATGCTTCTGACAACTGACTGCGACTTTTCGGCCGAACAAAATCTGGTGTGCAGGCTATAAAATTTTTGTTGGCCGTCAACACAACGGACGATTTTCCGTCAGTCAGTACAGATTTCGGCAGACAAAAATCTGATGAGCAAGACTGGGCATGCTCAGAGAAGAAAAAACACACGGAAAGTAAACCATCACATGACATAACTTCTGAAGTTGGTTTTTGTTGGCCGAGAAAATTTGTGTGCAGTCTAGAGAACATTTCAACCAACACAACACTGGACAAAAGACGGCCGATCGGTTGGCCGATAATCATTGCGTGTGTACGAGGCATTAGTCAGGGTTTCTCAACTAGGGTTCCTCCAGAGGCTGCTAGGGGTGCCGTGAGAAATTAGCAATTTTACTTATGGAAGAATGGTCAAACATTCCCATAGACACACTCCTAAACCTTGTGGACAGCCTTCCCAGAAGAGTTGAAGCTGTTATAGCTGCAAAGGGTGGGTCAACTCAATATTGAACCCTACAGACTAAGATGCCCTTTAAGTTCATGTGCCTGTAAAAGAAGGTGTCCCAATATTTTTGACAATATAGAGTATATAAGGGCTCATTTACAAGTGCTTTGATTTCTGAAGAACAAACTGCATTCAGGTCGCTTTTCAGAGAGCATTTGCAGGTGGTGAGTTGGCGTTGTATCCCCTCCTCACAGCCTACTTTTGCCCCTTGAACCCCATATTAACCACTTGCCGTCTGCTCACTCGAGCTCTACTGCGGCAAAGTGGTTCGTTATCGTCTGACGACGTAGACCTACGTCGCCACACTCCCCTTTCTCGGCGGCGCGCGTGCGCTGCCGGAAGCTCGCTCCCGCTGTATTCAGTCACAGGGGGGAGTCGAGCCAGGGGAGGAGTGGCGGCGATCGCCGCTGCTCTTCCCCGATCGTCAGGAAATCGAGTGTGGAGATCCGCCTGCTTGTGTAAACAAAGCGGGCGGATCTCCTAAGTGACAGGCAGGGACAGATTACAGGATTCAGCATAGCTGAACCTGCGATCTGTCCCTGTGTCACACAGTTCCCTCCCCCCACACACGTCAGTAAGTACCAGGCATACATTAACCCCTCCCTCTCCAATAAAATTAACCCCTTCCCTGCCAGTGTCATTTTTACAGTAACAGTGCATATATATAGCACTGATTACTGCAGTAATGTCACTGGTACCCCCAAAAGTGTCAAAAATGTCAGTCAAGGGTCCGATCTGTCCGCCGCAATGTCGCAGTCCCGCAAATAAAATACCAGATCGCCGCCATTACTCGTTAAAAAAAAAAACACCAAAAATGACAGAAATCTTTCCCTTAGTAAACGCAATAACTTTTGCGCAAACCAATTAAAATACGCTTATTGTGGTTTTTTTTTTTTTTTACCAAACATAGGTAGCACAAAACAAATTGGCCAAAAATTTTAAAAAATTTTGATTTTTACATTTTTTGGGAGAATTTCATATAAAAAAGTGTGAAAAATATTGTTATTTTTTCAAAATGTACGCTCTTTTTTTGTTTATAGCGCAAAAAGTAAAAATCGGACAGGTGATCAAATACCACCAAAAGAAAGCTCTGTTTGTGGGGAAAAAAAGGACGTAAATTTCGTTTGGGTACGGCGTCGCACGACCGCGCAATTGTCAGTTAAATTCGCTCAGTGCTGAATCGCAAAAAGTGGCCCAGACGTAAGACAGCAAAATCCTCCTGGTGGTAAAGTGGTTAGTTTGCAGCAACCATGTGCATAGCTCTGTATATGCAGAGCTCCCCCTTTTCGCTTGAGTGGGTTGCACTTGGCAGCCACTGAAAGTGACAGAGGGTATGATTCTTGCCACTGCATGTGTACACCCCCAGCTGCTGCCCCTACAGGGTAAAAGCATGGCTCAACCATGTGATTTTACCACCCTAAACCGCTAGTGTGAACGAACCCTTAATGTCAGAAAATAACTTTTTGGTCCAGATTACCTAATATTTTCATGAAGGCAACAGGCCAGTTGAGAAATGTGTTCTGATCAGAGACTCTGCACCTTTCTCATTCCTGTGTCAGAATGCCAGATCAATAAAACACAGGATTTGCTGAGTCTATAGAATGTCTGAATGTATTTGCTGAGGTGCCGGCCTTCAAAGGATCCATGTTCAGTGACACCTTCCATCAGATGGGGAACATCTCAATTCATTTTATGGAGCTTTGCCATCTTGTTTTTATCACAAAGTTGTTACCGTCTCCATAACAAACACGCTACATCTGAACCGTAACAAAGCAACCAGCATTGTCATTCCTGAAGTGTAAAGAAACAAAATATCAACTCTACTTCCTTCTCTATGGATATTCACCTAAATTATTATCTGATCATAGAGTCTGATAGACCTGATTGGAGTCACAGAGTATTTAAACATTAGTGTGATAAAAAGAAATACTTTAAGATAAAGTTTCTCACTTCATATCAGATTTGCTGTATACAGACTTCAAATACAGATAAAGTACCATGTGACTGCCATATCCTGCCTGGGTCTCTGCATGCCCCCTGGACATTCCTAGGGGGTCTACAACATGGCAACTGTTGCTGGGGTCAGTTTTCCTCATACTGGGTCTGCCAGGTTGAGTGCAAATAACATACATGTCCAGCGAATTCAGCGTTGTTCCTCAATAACCTGCCAAAAGCCACCGTGCACGAGTCCCCCACCACCATATTCTTTTCTGACATCATCAGGAGTCCAGCTGTCTTTTCTGGGTCCTAGTAGCCAGCCCCTTGATGACATTATTAGAAGGCCAGCTGTCTGTTTGAAGGGCTAGCAGCCAGCTTACTAAGGACATCATCAGGAGTCCAGTTGACTCCTCCAGGTCCTAGCAGCCAGCCCCCTGATGACATCAGGAGGCCAGTTGACTTTTCTGGGGCCTTGCAGCCACCCCCTAACAAGGTCATCAGGAGGCCGGTAGACTGAGTCCTAGCAGCCGGTCCCCCTAATGACATCCGGAGGCCGGTTGACTCATCCAGGTCCTAGCTGCCTTCCCCAGAAGACATCATCAGGAGCCTGGCTGACTCTTCCAGGACCTAGTAGCTCTACCCCTAATGATGTCATCAGGATGATGTCAGCTATCGTCTTATTTGCTCACATCATCAAGAGGCCAGCTGTCTCCTCTGGGTCCTAGCAGCCAGCCCTTTGATGACCTCATCAGAAGGCTGGCTCTCTTTTCAGGGGGCCTAGCAGCCGGCTTCCTCATGACATCATCAGAAGGCCACTTGACTCCTCTGGGTCCTAGCGGCTGGCTCCTGGTGACCTAAACAGGAGGCTAGCTGTCTCTTCTGGGTGCTAAAAGCCATCCCTTGAATGACATCATGAGGAGGCCGGTTGACTCCTCCAGGTCCTAGCAGCCGACCCCCCAGAAGACATCATCATGAGGCTGGCTGACTCTTCCAGGACCTAGTGGCTGTACCCCTAATTAGGTCATCAGGATGATGATGTCGGCTGTCTTCTTATTTGCTGACATTATCAAGAGGCCAGCTGTCTCTTCTGGGTCCTAGCAGCCAGCCCTTTGATGACTCTCTTTACAGGGGGCCTAGCAGCCGGCTCCCTCATGACATCAGGAGGCCAGTTGACTCCTTTGGGTCCTAACAGCTGGCCCCTAGTGACATAAATAGGAGGCTAGCTGTCTCTTCTGGGTGCTAAAAGCCATCCCTCTAACAAAATCATGAGGAGGCTGGATGACTCTAGTGGCCAACTCCCAGGTGATGCTCCACTCCATCTCTTTAAAGACATGCAGAAGACTTTTAGGAGTGTATTTATTCAAAAATTTGTATAGCTGTCCGCCCATCGAAACTGCATATAAATTCTTTTTGCGCCAAAATCAAATGTTTCCAGGCCAAGTACTCTGCTTTACAAATGTGTGTGCCAAAAATATTGCATTATGGCCACCTAGATGTCACTATCGTAAGCAAAAAAAGTATGACCCTCAGCGCCATCTAATGGTCATTATGCCAGAGGAGAAACAGGGGACTATACATATGCTGTGGGCAGTGCATACACAGCCTGCCAAAAATAGCCAATACATGTGCAGCTACTGGGGAACCTTTGTGGTGCATTGACCAATAGCAACATGCAGAAGAAAGGAAGGTGGTGGGGGAGATAAATAAATATATAGCCCTTCGTACGATCCTATGAGATCCCCACAGAATGCTAAGGGCTTGGACAGCAATAATATTGGGTCCATAGCTGAAGGTCCATCCCGCAGTACAGGCTTGAGCTAGAGGAATTGTATGCAGGAGCCATAGCATGGTACCTGCAATCTATGGATCTAATATTTTTACATTTTTTGCTTTTACAATGTTGATGCATTTTTTATTATTATTTATTTATTTTTTGCAAAAGGTGGACTTCTAATTTAGTCTATTTCCTTGTGACATGACACTCTGCTCTAGGAAGAGTTAAAAGTATATTAGTGCCTTGCATTCATGTTTCTGTCAAGACCACAAACTCAAACATTTCACCTCTGAAACTTGCACGACGTGTTCCTTATGGTTGACGGATTCTAATGCAAATATATCCTTGTGTACATGTAGGATATTATTCTATGAGGATGGATTAATATTAAAATAACGTATGACTTCCGCCTTCGAATTTTGTAGGACTGAGTTTTCGTAAACAGGTCTTTGGATGCGTGTGTGCAGAGACATATGGCATTCAGAATAACGAAAAGGTCCTGCAAAGAAAACTGACGCAAAAGAGAAGCTGAACCAATCAAATAGAAAATTTGGGCAGTTTTGGGACTTTAGATGAGACACCGGCGAGCACTGCTCAGTGTCTCCATCTCTGTATATAACAAAACTGAAGAGAAAAAGGGGATTAAGACCCCATTCACACTAGCGCGACTTGTCAGGCAACTTGGTCGCCTGACAAGTCGCGGTGGGTCGCCTGCCATTGATTAGCACAGGACCCGTTCTAATAGGAGCGACACAAGTCGCTCCGACTTAGAAAATGGGTCCTGTACTACTTTGGGGCGACCTGGAGGCGACTTGAATTGACTTCAATGATATGAAGTCCATGCATGTCGCACCGAGGTCGCGGTGCACAGCGTGTCGCCCCAGCAAGTCGTGTCGCCCCTGTGTGAATGGGCTCTAAAGAAGGTGGGTGTGTGTGTAGAAACCAACCGGCCCTTAGTCTGCTATACTTACCCACCAGCCTGCTAACAAACCAAATAAACCTGTCTAACATAATAGGTTAAAAACAGGGGTTTAGTTAACACACATTTGCAAACGCATGTACAAGCTGCAGGCCACTCCAAGGCACCCTGTGTATCCTGCAGTCCTAACACTACCTAACACTACTCAACCTGAGTGTCTCAAACATGGAAGTACATGAATGCTAATGGATGGTAAACAGGTGAGCTTGGAGGTGGCCCAATCCTCCCCCCAACCTGCTCCCCTCCATGACTGGTATTGAAAAACTAATGGCTATGTGAAAGCCATAGGGTGCAAACCAAAAAATGACCAGCTGGGAAACACACACCCCCATCCCAGTAATAAAGATGGTAAAGGAAAATTAGGACTTTATATGAGACACCAGCCTGTAAAGCTGAACCAATCAGAAACATTGTTCCAAGAGCAGGAAAGATGCAAGCTGATTGGTTGCTTTGGCCGATAGCTGCTGTTTTGTTCCAAGTTCTCTACGGGCTTTATAAATCGGGTTTTTAAAACCGGTTTTTTGCTTAGACACTTCAATACAAAGGACACTCTAGCTGCATCACTCGTTACTGTAGAATTTAAGTTTTTTTTTTTTTTTTTTTTTTTTTTTTTTTGTTTTAGGATCGAGTAAGGGGGGGTTATAACAGTGTTGTACCAATACTGTTTTTTCATTGGCGAAAATGAGTACTCCGTGCGGTATAATGTGCGTCAACACAAAAATAAATTGGCGCAAATCACACTGCAGAAAAGTGTGTGCCTGTGAGTGTGTGTGCCTGTGAGTGTGTGTGCCTGTGAGTGTGCCCGCCCGTGAGTGTGCCCGCGCCTGTGCCTGCCTGTGTGTGCGCGCCTGCCTGCCTGTGTGTGCGTGCGCCTGTGCCTGCCTGTGTGTGCGTGCGCCTGTGCGTTTTTATGTGTATATATATATATGCCTGTGTGTGCGTTTGGCTGTGTGTGTAGAAAGGAATAATGCACCATCTAGTCAGTTTAAACAATGTTAAAACTTAGTACATATCTAGTAGAAAATCAGGGCCAGTTGGAGGAGCTCACAGGGTTGGAGAAGTTCCGGGAACCCGTGGGTATAGGGCGGAACTGATGTCAGCGTGGGGGCGGACCGCCTCTACATCTCCAGCCCTGTGAGCACCTCCAGCAGCCGTGATTTGCCACCAGATATGTACTGAGAGTTCTAAACTGTCCACTAGATGGCGCTTTAATACCTTTCTACACAAAAAGGATCGGTGGGTGAAATCGCATGCAATTCAGACAAGAATTGCACCGCGTTCCTGTTCAAATTGCATGCAATTCTTTGCAGTGTGATTTGCACCCATTCATTTTGTTTTGATGCAAATCGCATCTCAAGTATCGGTTTCGGTATTGATAGCATTTGGGCGAGTACCAGTACTTGCTCAAATGCCTGGTATTGGCACAGATCCCGGTATCGGTGCATCCCTGGTTATAACCCCTGTCAGGTTTATCTGTGTCCCATTGGGGCGGGGGGGGGGGGGATTTCCCTTCTCTCCCTTCTTTCCCTTCCCATAGCAAAAACCGGAAATTCCTTCAAAGTGAGGAAATCTCTGGATGTCACCAGAACTAATGTTCCCATTGGAAGATTTTCCCTGTATTCCTGTTGTGGGGACAACCCAAAATATTAGATTATCTTTCACTTCCAAAGATAAATGTAAACCAGAGTAGAGCTGATGAATCTGACACAGAAAGCAATAAAAACCTGACAGAGGTTCTAATTCAGTTCCACTCCGAAAGCTGTCCAAAATCTTTAAAAAGCTTTCAGACGCAACAATAAGATCTTGTCTTTCAGCTTCAGAATCAGCCGTGTTCTCCTACTGCCTAGAGGCAATAAAACCAAAAGCAAAACATTTATTATATTGCAGCTTAATAATTCTTAGATGTGATGGCTGCATTAGTTTTCTTTTTAAGGCTTATTTTCTTCTATTTTCATCTGGTGATCCAGCCAGGAGGTCTGGGCAAGCTGCCCAGCAAATGTAGCAGTTAGGGGGTTGAGACAAGCCGTTCACTACAGACAGTGGTGCTTACAATGATCAGTTTTTATTTATTTATGTAAAACCTTTTCCCTAAAAGGAAAAAACTGTCGCTGTAGCTGCTTGCTTAACTGTGCTGTGAGCTGGAGTTTGTCCTGAATTTGTTAGTGTATCTAAATTTTCTAGTCCATCTAATTCTCCTCTCCTCCCACACTGACAATGCTGCTATCCAAAGGTGCCCCCTGTGCTTTTTTTTTTTTAATCAGAGTGGGAGCACTCTAATACATGAGGTGTTACTGGCCAGATCACCAGGTGAAAACAGAGGGGGCCACCACATCTAATGATTGGTAAGCTGCAATATATTAATGTTTTGGTTTATTACCACTTTAAATGCCCCTTAATACAAGGTAACATTTTCTTCTGGTCGGTAAAGAAGGCGGAGTTAGGTTGAGTGGGCTTGGGTGCCTATGTGCATGTGACCTTAGGTTGAGGGGGCTCGGGTGCCTATGTGACCTTAGGTTGAGTAGACTCGGGTGCCCATGTGACCTTAGGTTGAGTGGGCTCGGGTGCCCATTTGCATGTGACCTTAGGTTGAGTGGGCTCGGGTGCCCATTTGCATGTGACCTTAGGTTGAGTGGGCTCGGGTGCCCATTTGCATGTGACCTTAGGTTGAGTGGGCTCGGGTGCTATTTGCATGTGACCTTAGGTTGAGTGGGCTCGGGTGCCCATTTACATGTGACCTTAGGTTGAGTGGGCTCGGGTGCCCATTTACATGTGACCTTAGGTTGAGTGGGCTCGGGTGCCCATTTGCATGTGACCTTAGGTTGAGTGGGCTCAGGTGCCCATTTGCATGTGACCTTAGGTTAAGTGGGCTTGCGTGCCCCATGTGCGTGCGACCTTAGGTTGAGTGGACTCGGGTGCCCATTTACATGTGACCTTAGGTTGAGTGGGCTCGGGTGCCCATTTACATGTGACCTTGGGTTGAGTGGGCTCGGGTGCCTATTTGCATGTGACCTTAGGTTGAGTGGGCTCGGGTGCCCATTTGCATGTGACCTTAGGTTGAGTGGGCTTGGGTGCCCATTTGCATGCGACCTTAGGTTAAGTGGGCTTGGGTGCCCCATGTGCGTGCGACCTTAGGTTGAGTGGGCTCGGGTGCCAATGTGCATGTGACCTTAGGTGGAGTGGGCTCGGGTGCCCATGTGCATGCGACCTTAGGTGGAGTGAGCTCGGGTGCCCATGTGCATGTGACCTTAGGTGGAGTGAGCTCGGGTGCCCATGTGCATGTGACCTTAGGTGGAGTGGGCTCGGGTGCCCATGTGCATGTGACCTTAGGTGGAGTGGGCTCGGGTGCCCATGTGCATGTGACCTTAGGTGGAGTGGGCTCGGGTGCCCATGTGCATGTGACCTTACATTGAGTGGCTTGAGGTACCCGTGTGCAGGTAACCCCATGTTGAGCGGGTTCAGGTGTTGCGTGCCAGTGGCCTTACAATGAGCAGGCTTCAGTAGCTGTATGCATGTTACCCTGTGTTGAGCAGGCCCAGGTGTTGTGTGCCAATGGCCTCACGTTGAGCGGGCTCGTGTACCCGTGTGTACGTAGCCCTCTGTTGAGTGGTATCCGGCACGGGTGTGCTTGTAGCCTTAGGTTACTGTACTTTTTTCCCTTGCATCTGGGTTGGTAATTACCATGTTGTGAAGAATTATTATGTCTGAAACATACAAGTAGGATACATGAGAGCTGAAAAATATGAAATCCAGCGTGCTGCGTCCAGCTCCTCCATGTTTTACGTTCAGCCAGGGCCAGTAGAGAAGTGTAATGGAAGTTGGGAATAGTAATGGGGAACGCAGGTTCCTGACATCCTTTGGCTGGGCAACTCTACTAATGGAAAAATAAAAATGAAGGAGCGATTTATCGCAGCCGATCGCCCACCAGGAAATACATGTTGGGTTTTTTTTTCTGTTGGTAACTTTGTGTACAGACGGAGAAGGCCGCCTTGTGTTAATTGTTACATGAAAGGTCACACATTTTTCCCTTCTCGGAGAGTGTGACATCTGGTGACAACCCTCCCCGGATAGGTACAGCCTGTGTTTATTTTCCCTTCAGGGGTTTTACTTATTGGGCTGTGTGCAAGGCTGAGTGTTTTCTCAGTTGCTGGAGGTGTGAGGAGGAATCTGTGCCTCGCTCCTCCTGCTATGGCAAGCCTGTGTAACAAGAGCCCAGCGGTGGGTGGATTCCACTGAGATCACACACGGGTGGGGGCTGGGAAGGAAGGAGTAGCTGGCCAGGCATTGGAAGGCAGTAGAGGTGATTGATAGCTCTTGTGTTGTGCTGGGAGGGGGAGGAGGAGGAAGGGAGGGGGAGCACAGGGTAATCTTTCATTGCAGTGCTTGCTGGCTAGGGGAGCTTTGCACAAAGTTGATCTCTTGCTTGGAGTGTGATCCATTCTCTCCTTTCTGTTTGTCCAGGGCGAGGATTGTGGTTAAAGCCCGAGCTGGATGGATGGGTATGGGGAGAGGGGCAGGACCCGAAGCCCTGGGACTCTTCAAAATCCTCACCGTCTTCGTCTGTACATTGCACACAGGTAAGGGAGATCTTCGCTGGTTCGGGGATAAAGTTGGCCCTGTCCCACACACTGGTGGATTGCATGCTTATTGAACAACAATGCTTTTATATAACCGGTTATTGAGTTTGCCGAAACATTGGTGGACAAGTGTATGCAATGGAAGGAATTTGGTGGCATTGCTTTTGGAGCATGCATGATATACGTAAACTTATAGCCAACAGTCAAGGGGCAATGCTATTGGAGCATTCATCAACAGTCCCAATAGTAATGATATTGGAGCCTATACATCAACCTTTCTCAACACAGAGGAACCCCTAAAATAATTTTCTGGTCTTTGGGAACCCCTGGTAAAAATGACTAGATCTACAACTCAGGATATATTGGTGTGATGGTCAGTGGGAAGAATGTTCCTCACGCTTGAGGTCATTGGGTAGAATTGCCTCCATACAGATAGCTAAAAAGATCAATGGTGTCATTGGGAACTTATCCGATAGGCATAAATTACTCCTTGGTCAAGGAACCCCTAGCAATCTCTTGAGGAACCCTACTATACATCAACAGTCCAGAGGCTTTTTATTCGGAAGGATGCATGTTCTATATAAACGTATATCCAACAGACCAGTAGCATGTATGCTATACGTAAACGTATATCCAACAGTCCGGGTGCAATGCTATTAAAGCATGCATGCTATAAACTTATATCCAACAGTCTGGGGGCAATGCTATTAAAGCATGCATGCTATAAACTTTTATATCCCAACAGTCCGGGGGCAATGCTATTGGAGCATGCATGCTATAAACTTATATCCAACAGTCTGGGGGCAATGCTATTAAAGCATGCATGCTATAAACTTTTATATCCCAACAGTCCGGGGGCAATGCTATTGGAGCATGCATCAACAGCCTAATAGTAATGCTATTGGAGCCTATACATCAACAGTTCAGAGGTATTGCTATTGAAGAATGCATGTTATATATAAATTATATCCAACAGTCCGGGGGCAATGCTATTGAAGCATGCATGCTATAAACTTTTATATCTAACAGTCCGGGGGCAATGCTATTGAAGCATGCATTCTATAAACTTATATCCAACAGTCCGGGGGCAATGCTATTGGAGCATTCATCACCAGTCTAATAGTAATGCAATTGGAGCATATACATCAACAGTCCA